>NW_023425355.1:16539206-16566706 GCF_014108415.1 Molossus molossus | reverse complement strand
GGTTCATTTTCTGAACATAAAAAAGAATGGGCTTTTCCCTTCTGGGTTTCAGGTTGCTTGAGACCAGCAACTCTTTTATTCCCTCCCGTTTTTCCCTTCATAATGGAAATGTCCATCCTATGCCTGCTTCATCTTTTTTTTTTTTTTTTTAAACAGATAATTTGCTTTTTTTTTTCCCGTGTCCATAGATAATGAGGAATTTTGTTCCCAGGTAAACCATACCCAGAGTCTCATTTATACCTGATTTAAAGTATTTAAATCATGGGATTTGAAAATGTCTGAGTTGATGATATTTAGAAGAAATGTACTTGGAGTTAATGCCAGAGTGGACTAAGAATGTCGGGGACATTAGAATGGGGTGAATGTATTTTGCACATGGGACAAATTAGACTTTTGACAGGCAGATGTCAAAACTTATTGAATTGAGCAGTATCCTCCCAAAATTCACGTCTCCCTGCAACCTCAGAATGTGACCTTGCTTGGAAACAGACTCTTTGCAGATGCTATGAAGTTAAGATGAGATTATATGGGATTTGGGTGAACACCAAATCCAAAGACTGCTGATCCTAACAGGAGAGAGAGATTTGGGCATAGAGTCATGTACAGGGACAAGTCTTCCTGAAGACTGGGGCACAGATTAGAGTGATGCAGCCGCCAGCCCAGGGCAACAAAGGTTACAGGGAACCACCAACGCTAGGAGCTGGCAAGGACAGAGGCTTCCCTAGAGCCTTCAAGAGAGAGCAGGGCCCTGACCAACCTGAGTTCCAGCTTCTCGTCTCCAGAATGTGAGAAAATACATTCTGTTGTGAGCCATTCAGTTCGTGGTACTTTGTTATGGCAGCCACGGGACCCTAAAAGAGAAGGAGCATGTCTGTAATTTCCTGCACATTAACAATTTTGTTCAAAATATTTATTTCACCTGTGAGAATACACACTCACACAAATTCATTCTGCTTTCAGATTAAAATGTATATATAGAGATACAGCTACAGGTATAGGGAGGGAGGGAGGGAGGGAGGGAGAGAGAGAGAGAGAGAGAGAAAGAGAGACACGTCTTAATCTGGAATCAGACACAGTGAATCCATCCAGCCTGACCTTCCATTTCTTACTTCGCTTCTTGGGAAAAGGCATCATGGCCACAAAACATTTGCCAGCTTCTCGCCTTTCCAGAGAGGTCTGGAGGGTACAAACTTCCTGTGCGTGAAGTAAGTCCATTCATTTTACAAAAAGCAATTGAGAACATGCCCTAATATAACACATCATACAATATTTGTAACTTGCCCTGGCCGGTGTCTCAGTGGTTAGAGCATCGGCCCTTGGACCAGAGAGTCACAGGTTCGATTCTGGTCAAGGGCATGTACCTCGGTTGCAGTTTGTCCCCGGCCCTGGTTGGGTTGTGCGGGAGGCAACCAGTCGATGTGTCCCTCTCACATAGACGTTTCTTTCTCTCTCTCCCTCTCTGTCTGAAAATAAATAGAAAAATATTCTTGGGTGAGGATTAAAAAAAACTTTTGTAACTTCTCTACAGCATTCAGGATACAAATCTGAGCCACCTCCCTTCCCTGCTTTCCCTCTTCCTCTCTCCCGTATTGTCTAGTGTGTTGCTGAAGCCACAGCTGGTAAGACTGGTAAGTGTGGCCGAGTGGCAGGGACCAGGTGCTCTGCCTGCTACCGATGGTCAGTGTCACAAACGGCACAGAGAGGCTGTAGCAACCTCCAGACTCAAGGACACTAAACAGACAGAACAACTCAAGGCAGTGATATACCTGATCTAGGTTGGACCCCTACTGGAAGGGTTGAACAATACGTTTGAAGGATCCGATTCGTGAGTTGGCAACACTGGATGCAGACACGAAAGTACTGTATCAACATGAAATTTACTGCTGAGTGTGTACCAAATAGACTACTGGGTTCCTCTCCTTCCTTCCTCCTGCTTTTCCTGTCAGCTGTTCAAAAATTAAATGGGTTTTAGGTCCAGACTGAACCTTTGAAGGTTTTAATTCTTCACACAACGTAAATGTGTGAACATGTTATGGGAAGTCAGGAGTATGACACGATGTAAGATGACACTTACACCAACCCCTTCCACTCCACCCAGTGGTGCCTCCCTCTTCCCCGCCACCATCTTCATTCCTGCCACCGCTGACCCCGCCCCCGGCCCTGCCCTTACCCGCTGACATCATCAGGGTGGCCTCTGCCACGTCACAAAGCAGATCCCCTGCTGCTGCCAGGCCCCGGCGAGGACGGCAGGGACGAGCGGCAGGAGCAGGCGGCCCTGAGCAGCGGAGTCTCCGGGCGAGGACAGCCGGGAGGTGGTGGCAGCGGCGGCCCCGGGAGCGGAGCCAGCGGCGTGCAAGACTCAGGTGACCAGGAAGCATCTGTCCAGCCGGTCCCATGGCTCTTTCCTCAGCCCTCTCTCCCCACCGGCCCTGCCCCCCCCACCGGCCCTGTCCCCTGTCCCCGGCCCTGTCCCCTGTCCCCACCACCCCTGGCCCCTCCCCACCTGACCCGACCTGAGCCCACCTGTTCCCTGACCCACCTGTCCCCTGACCCGGAGGGTGGCGTCCCTGACCGGGTCCCCGCTTTCTCTCGCAGGACCTGGGACGAAGGTCGGCCATGGCGCAGTCTCTGGCCGCGAGACGCCTGCAGAAGGAGTACCTCGACCTTTCTCTGAACCCCCCCGAGCTGTGCTCCGCGGGGCCCCTGGAGGACGACATGTTCACGTGGCAGGGGGTGATCATAGGGCCCCAGGACAGCCCCTACGATGGGGGGGTCTTCTTCTTGTCCATCCTATTCCCCCAGGATTACCCCTTCAAACCGCCCAAAGTCCACTTTAACACCCGCATCTTCCACCCCAACATCAACAAAGCTGGATGTGTCTGCGTGGACATCCTGACCACCGACTGGTCGCCCGCCCACACGATTTCCGAGGTGTTGCTGTCCATCAGGTCCACCTTATCCCAACCTAATTTGCAAAATATCCTGGTTCCAGAAACTACTAAGATTTACCTAAAGGACAGGTCAAAGTATGAGTTAATGGCTCGAACGTGGACGAGGAAATATGCTATGTGATTGAAAAATGAGTGATAGGACCCTCACCCCAATAAAACAGTTCCTTCCCTTGGTTGTCTCGGACTGCTCTCTAGGACCGCCGTTCCCGTGTTCCTGGGCGCGTTGTACACCGTCCCCAGCAGGGGTGTGCAGGGGTGGGGGCCCTGGGGGTGGGGACCATGGGGGTGGGAGGCCATAAGGGTGGGGGCTATGGGGGTGGGGGCTATGGGAGTTGGGGTGCCCTGGGGATGGGAGGCCATAAGGGTGGGAGCCACGAGAGTGGATGCTATGGGGGTGGAGGTACCCTGGGGGTGGGGGTGCCCTGGGGATGGGAGGCCATAAGGGTGGGGCTATGGGGGTGGGGGTGCCCTGGGGGTTGGAGCTATGAAGGTTGGGGGCCCTGAGGGTGGGAGCCCTGGGGATGGGGGCTATGGGGTGGGGGGGGCATTAGTGGTGAGGAACCTGGGGGTGGGGACTATGGGGGTGAAGGAGTTCTGGGGGTGGGGGAGCACGGGACCCTGGAGGTGGGTGGCCCTGGGAGTTGGGGCCCTGAGGTGGGGGAGCCCTGGAGGTGGGGGCCCTGGGGGTGGGGAACACAGGAGTGGAGACCCTGGGGGTGGAGGGACCTGAGGGGGCCCTGGGGGTGGGGGATATGGAGGTGGGGGGCATTGGGGGTGGGGAACCTGGGGGTGGGGGCCCTGGGGGTAGGGGAGCCATGGGGGGTGGAGAGCCACGAGGACGGGGTGCCCTAGGGGTGGGAACCATGGGGGTAGGGGTCATGGGGATGGGGTGCCCTGGGGGTGGGGGAATACCGGTGGGGGGCCCTGGGGGTGGGTGGGCCACAGGGGTGGAGGGATCATGGGCATGGGGGAGCTTGGGGGTGAAGGAGCCATCTGGGCGGGACCTAGGGGTGGGATCCCTGGGCGTGGGAGGCCCTGGGGGTGGGGGTCATGGGTATAGGGGGCTCTGGGAGTGGGGCACCCTGGGGGTGGGGTCCTGGGGGTGGGGTCTCTTGGGGAGGGGGAGCCACGGGGATAGAGGAGCCCGGGGGTGGGGGTTATATGGATGAGGGGCCCTGGGGGTGGAGGAACAGGAGTGAGGGGCCCTGAGGGCAGGGCCATAAGAGGGGGGATGATGGGAGTGGGGGCCTTGGGAGTGGGGGGCCCTTGGGGCCATAGGGGTAGGCTATCATGGGAGTGGGGGGCCAATGGGGTTAGGGGAGCCACGGTGATGGGGGACCCTGGGGGTGGGGGAGCCAGAGGGTGGGGGACCACGGAGTTGGAGGGGCCACGGGCGTAGGAGAGCTTGAGGCTGAAGGAGCCATCGGGGTGGGGGACCATGGGGGTAGGGGCCATGGGTGTAGGGGATCACAGGGATGGAGGACCATGGGGGTGGGAGAGCCACGGGGATGGGGGCCCTAGGGGTGGGGAACAGAGGTGGGGGGCCCTGGGGGCTGGGATCATAGGGGTAGGGTATCACGGGAGTGGGGGCCCATGGGTTTGTTGGAGCCATGGTGATGGGGGACCCTGGGGTTGGGGGGGGCCACAGGGATGGGAGGAGCTTGGGGGTGAAAGAGCCATCCGGGTGGGGGACCATGGGGGTGGGGCAAGGTTGGGGGAGGGGGGTGTGAGACAGACCAGCGTTGATCCCCATTGGACCGAAAGCTTTCTCTGCTGATTGAGGAGGGACAGCAAGACCAGGGGGTGGAGTCTTCAGGACGAGGGGGCCGTCCCGCCAGTCAGTGGGATGACTGTCAGTGAGGATCCTTAGAGCTGACCACGGGGGGGACACACTGGGTGAAGACCACAGAGCTGACTAGGCATCGCTTCTATGCGGAAGAACCTGGGTCTTCGGTTCCTGTTTCTGACCAAGATCAGTAGGAACCCGTATCATCTACACTGAGATCTAAATTTAATGGGACAAAAATGAAGTGGATTAGGGGTTGGTACAAAACAAAGGGATGTGTTTTGCTCCCAGACACCTCCACCTCCCACACCTTCAGTCCCCACCTTTGACCACTCTGCCTGTCCCCCACTCTGGGGCGTACCCCACTTCTCAGGACACGTCTACTTCAACATAAGGACATTCAACCCCAGAGAATTTTATAAAAACGTATTTGAGCCAAACAGACGATACGCCTGGAAGCAAGATCTCAGCAGACTGAAAAAAGTGCTTCTCACAATGACAGTCTGCAGCTCCTTTTACATATTTTAAATGAAGGAGAAAACACAGGGAAGATTACAGGAAGGTGGGAGAAAGCAAGGGGGGAGTGGATACAGGACAGTTACCAAACGGTGGGCTCTCCTGAGGGTGGCTCCCACATTTCAACGGTGTGTTAACCTAGATGCACAGAAACAGTTGTGTGACCCGAAATTGATTATTTAACACCTATGAACCTTAGTTTTTTCTCTTAATAATTTTTCTTTTTTTTTATCCTCACCCGAGGACATTTCTCCATTTTTTGTTCAGACAGAGCGGGAGGGAGAGAGAGGAAGAGAGAGAGGGAGAAACATCGATGTGAAGGGACACATCGAGTGGCTGCCACCCGCTCGACCAACCAGGGCCGGGGACAAACTGCAACCGAGGTACGTGCCCTTAGCGGGAACCGAACCCGGGTCTCTCTGTACCGCAAGCCGACGCTCCAACCACTGAGCCAAACCGGCCAGGGCTGAACCTTAGTTTTTTCAAGTGATAAATGAGTGTACTGGGTCTTCTAGAAGAAGATGAAGACGAAGACGAAGACGAAGACGAAGACGAAGACGAAGACGAAGACGAAGACGAAGAAGAAGAAGAAGAAGAAGAAGAAGAAGAAGAAGAAGAAGAAGAATTATGGGATGGAGGGGGTCAATGGGGTAAAAATGGGGGGACATCTGTAATATTTTCAACAATAAGATAAATTTTAAAAAAAGATAAAGTGAGTCAAAGGGCAATAGTACTAAGTATGTACTGCTTATTTGTTCTGTTGCATTATTTTGTTGATACTACTAAAATGTTGAACACACCCAAGCATTTTCAGAAAGGTAAATATATCATAACCAATTAAATAATATTTTAATTATGTGTCATTCTGGCAGTCGGGGAGAAGCATTATTTTATGAAAAAAATAACCACAAATGAATGTATCATTTAATAAAGATTTACCCGGGTAAATTAAAAATAGATAAATGAGAGCAGTATCTATAACACTTTCTAGAGTTTTAAAAATAAGATGAGTATGGAAAAAAACCTAACCTATACAGTCGCACATGTATTGAATAATGGGAGTTGTCTTGGTTATTTCTCTTCATTACGCATATTCTTTTCAGACAACCTTGTGCTGGGCTGCCAGCAAGATGGTTTGACTGGGCAAATCGATATTTCCATTATCTCTAGGATTGCTCGGGGAGAAGGCAGGGACTGTGAGAATCTGTGAATTAAATCAATTTGGGAATTCATGAAAGGATGCATTGACCAGGAGGACACACAAAGTATCGTCCCGCCACCCAACATTATTTTAGGAAGATACACAAACTTCAGAGTACAAGAAAATCAATTTGAAGGCTGGTTAAAAATGTGGAGTTCTGAGTCCCACCTCTAGAAGGGCCCAGGAATTTGCATTTAAAATAATCAAAAGTGACTTATAAGCAGGTTGAAAGTGAGCCCATCTTGCTAGACAGCAGATCTCATTGCACAGCTTATTCAGTTACTGTTTGTTTAAAAACAACAAGGTGAAGATCTGTATTAATGAAGAGCGCCAAAATTTAATGCATTTTGACTTAGTTACCAGAATACTTCTTCTTCAACTGGTATTTTTTTTTTCCATAAAAATTGTTTGTAACAAAATTAAAAATAAAAAAAAATAGTTTCATTAACTTTACTGGCAATGCTCAAATCCATTTATAATTATAGACATGGCTTAAATGCTTTACAGCTTTGCAAATAAGAATTTGAGCTATTCAGTCTTGTTATAAACTGCATGAAAGGCAGGAACAAAGTGTGTTTTTGGATTGATCAAATGATGAGTGCAATTAATGTTTAGAAGATTTTGAATATTTCTGAGTGAGCTCTTGGTTTTCCACTTAAAAATACCTGTCTGACTTATCTTTTCCATCAACACTTACTACAGGAAATATAATTTTATTTATTTATTTGTTTATTTATTTGTTTGTTTACTTACTTTTGTTTCTCACTAAACTGTGAACATGTTATTCAATTCTGATTGGGAGTCCTTCAATAAGATTGTTCTAAGAATTGACATTACAATTGAATTACATTGTGTTTATAAAATTTGAAGATTCTCTAGATGGTGAAGTAGACAAACGAATCTTGGGCAGGTGGGAGGCAGAACTCTCTGTGGCTTAGACTTGGAACGTGACAAGGCTGCCACACTGGGAGTGGCTCCAGGAACAGGGTAACGAGGGGAAGCTGTCATGGCAAGTGAGAGAGGGGTTACCCAGCCCCCCATTCTCCCTGTGGGTTGGCTGAAGGGGACGCGTGCCCAGGGTCCTGGCACAGGGGCTTCCCTAGCTCTCTGGTGCTGAGCTCTGGGCTGTGGAAGCCGGTGAGGGCGGTGGTTGGGGTGGGGGCTCAGCAAACTGACTGAAGGAGAACCGAGAGTTTCTGAGACTAATGCAAAACGTGTTGAATGCTGACTCTGAACCACCCGTTCTCACTTCTGAAATCTAATAGCCCAGTCCCTCCTTTCTCCTGTGTCCAAAAATGTGCTTCTAGAAGACCAGAACGTTGAAGATGGCACGGGAGATTTGATCATGCTGTTTCTGGAAGTGTCATGAATGTGAAGTCCACTAGATGCTCACCGTGTCTGTACAAGCAGAAGGGCTCTAGGTCAAGTGAGCAAAGTCTAACTTGATCCATGAGAAGAGATTCCAGTCTACATAATAAATTCCCAGTTTTGAAGCAAGTTCCAACTCAGAACCACTTTAATGAAGAGGAACTTGGGTAACCTAGAGGAAAGACCCCTTCTGTATAGTGACCCCCATTTGTATTGCTAATCTTCCTCCATCTTCCCCAAAAAAACTTACATTTCATGAGAGTGACTTTTTGTATTGATCAGCTTTCCCTGGAAATTAATATAATTAATATGATAATATATATAAATGTAACTATAGTATATAAAATATAAATATAATATATTATTTATATTTTAAACATCTCTTTGACAGTTATATATAATAACTTTATATATATACAGAGGGAGAGCGAGAACCTGGGTACAGAGGCTGGGGCCCACCAGGAAAGGCCTCCTGTAGCTGGCCCCCAACAGTGTGTGAACTTCTCTGGAAAAATGCGTCTGTTTCTGGAATCCAGAGTAAGCGGGCTGTGGATTCAAAGGCTCAGAAAAAGCAAGAAGATTTTGTGGTTATCTACATGAATCAGACAGAGAAACAACTTTTGGAGAAATAAAATTAAATTCTGAGTGCAAATTTAGATAGGGAAGGACAGAGAGACAGACACACAGAGAGAGAGAGAGAGAGAGAGAGAGAGAGAGAGAGGGAGAGGGAGGGAGAGAGAGAGAGAGAGAGAGTTTTCAAAATACTTGGCTAACAAATTGTGGATTCTGGCTAGTTAAAAGTACGCAGAGGAGGCCAGCAGAGTGTAGAGGCAGGGAGTAGTTAATTTCACAACTCCAGTCCACAGATAATTTAATGGCAGATTTCTTACTTCTTTGGAGAATGTCAGGTTCTTATTTTTGACATTGTTCAATGATTAGATGATTCCCATCAGTATTATGAAGGATAATCTGCTTTATTCAAAATCAACTGACTTAAATATTAACCTCAACCAAAAAACACTTCCACAGCAATAGTCAAATTAGTGTTTGGCCAAATATCTGGGCTCCATTACATAGCCAAGTGGACACATAAAATAACTCTTCACAAGTAGGCTTGTGTTCAGCTTAGCACCTAAGCACATCTAAAACCATGCTTAATTCCCAAATAAGACAATAACAAGATGGTACATCTGCCTAATGTGATAAAGTTATCCTGAGTGCAATCAAAACATGCTAATCTTTTTTCCCAGAAGATGATGTAAATTTCTTTCATGACATTCACTCTTCTGTTCAATATCCTGATATCCTTTAAGTAGAACATTATGATGTAAAGTCAACATGATTTCACATGTATGTGGAATCTAATGAACAAAATCGATTCAGAGACATGGAAGTAGGGAACAGAATGACAAACCTCAGTGGCAAGAGGGGAGAGGGGACAGGAAGAGATAAACCAAAGAACTTACATGCATATATGCATAACAATAAACACATACAATAGTATGGTGAAGGCAGGGTGGGGTGTGAGAACGGGGAGGAGGAAGTCAATGGGGGAAAAAGGGAGACATCTATAATACTTTCAATAATAAAGATAATTTTTTTAAAAATCTCAATACTTTTTATGTTCTGTGATAGGGGACTGAAAAAGGGAATAAAATAAAGAAGTTTGCTATATATGTATATATTCCTAACATATTAGGAAGAACTACTCAGGTCATAAAATGACATTTTGTTCAAAGTAGTTTCATTATACCATTGATGAGATACTGTTGTGGGAACCTAACTTTTGCTTGTATTAATTAGCCTATGGTAAACACTGTCATTTTGCTTAAAGTTGCAGAAGCTGTTGACAATGTTAATTGAGGACTTATTGTACTCACGACAATTACGGTCCTTATTTGTGTAACTGGTCACATGATTGTAGCTGGTACTTAAGACTACCTTCTCCTACCACCCAGTATGTATTCCCTTTGCTCTTGATAAGCACTTCAGATGGTTCTCTTTACCTGGAGAGATGACCCAAAACTTTATTCCTGAAGAGTCTGAGTCATTAGTCCTGTCTAAATTGGGTTATTGCAGATTTCTATTGACTTTAATCACAGGACGTGGTAATAATAAGACACCCTAAAGGTCCCTCTGTAGTCCACACATACTCTATTATATGTCAATTGTGGGGTAGTAGTGCACTTTCCGCCTGGTATTCAGGATTAATCAGCACAGTCACCAAAGTAACTCACTTTGCTTGTTGATTCAGAGGCTGGAGGAGCCCAAAGTGGCCAGATAGCAGTCTTAGGTTCTAGTTCAATGGAATCTGTTGTGTCTCCTGGTAGAGTGATTTCTCCATTGAAACTAAGACCTCCAGGCCAGGAGAGCATCAGTTTGAAGGAATAGAAAGCAACAATTTTTGCTATTTCATAAATATGGGTAATAGTGACTGGTACAACATCCATTTCCACTCCTTGATTCCTAGCTTGAATCATGGCTGTGGGATAAATAGTAAATCATACTGAAGACTGATTCAGACTACATACAGTCCCCTGGAGAAATGTGCCCCAACCCTACAAGGTATTGCCACCTAGCAGGCATCGTAGTTGAGTCTTCAAAGGGTCATTTAACATCTAATCAAACCAGTTGCTTCAGATTGATGCAGAACATGGTAGGTCAGTAAATTCCATGAACATGTTCTTATTTCTACACTGTATTTGTTGAAAAATAAGGTTCCTGATCAGAGGCAATGTGGCATGGAACACCATGTCAGAGAATAAAACATTTTGTAAGACTGAGGACAGTAGTTTTGGAAAAAGCACTGCGTGTCAGTAAAACAAACTTGTATCCAGAGTAAGTGTCTATTCCAGAACGAACAAAATATTGATCCTTCCATGATGGAAGCATTCCAATATAATCAAATTGCCACTAGGTAGCTAGCTGATCACCCTGGGTAATGGTGTCATGTGGAGGATTTAGCGTTGGTCTGTACTGCTCCCAGATTCGGCTGTCAGCAGTGGCTCTTGGCAGGTTGGGTTGGGTAGTGCAAGTCCATGTTGCAGAGTCCATACGTAACCTACATAAATGCCCCTGTGGCCACTTTGTTCATGAGCCCATTAGGCAATGACATAGGTGGACGGGAAAAAAAGTTGACTGGATTTCAAAACAGGTTATCTTATGTGGTAAGATGACTTGTCACTTGACATGGACTCCCTTTGGTGAGCGTTCACATGGAACACTCGTCTTTCAGTTATTCACCCATTCAGAGAAGTCTGTCTACATACCTCTTACCCAGATCTCCTTGTCAACAATTTTCCAATATATTTTTATTCCATGGTGCTGACCATCCAGCCAACCTGTTGTCCACAGCCCATGAATCAGTATGTAATTGTTCATCTGTCCATTTCTCCTTTCAGGTAACATGATCTAGTTACACTGCTCACCGTTCTGTCCATTGAGAACAGTAGTATTGCAGCTGCGCACTTAAATGGAGTGCTTGTATATCACACAGAATAATTTGCAAAAAAGACCTGATTTATAGGTACTTGGTCAGAAGTACAGGTAAAAATCTGGATTTATGATTGGCATTCTGAGTTGGAGAGGCTCACTGGAACCCCCAATCTGTAGCCAGTCAGTCAGAAACACTAGTAAGAGCTTGAGCGTGATGCTGGCATCTGAAATATTTGTGTATTGAAAGTGTGAGTGGTCTTTCAGGACTGAGCCTTTAATCTGTGGAATACAGTGTTTATCTTTTTTGAGCCTGCTAATATAATGAATTACATTAATTGATGTTTGTTGAAACAGCCTTGCTTTTCATGAGCCAAGTACTACTTGTCTATAGTGCATAATTCTTTTTATACATTGTTGCATTTAATTTTCTAAAATTTTGTTGAGGACTTTTGCTTCTACTTTAATGAGATATATTGATCTGTAGTTTTCTTTAGTTATAATATCTTTGCCTAGTTTTGGTATGAGGGCAATGCTGCTCTTATGGTATGAGTTAGAAGTATTCCTTCTGTTTCTTTCCTCTGAAGAATATTGTAGAAAATTGATATAATATCTTTCTTGAACTTTTGCATGGATTCACCAGTGTACCCATCTGGGCCTGGTGCTTTCTGTTTGGGAATGTTATTTATTATTCATTCAATCTCTCAATCTCTTTAATAGATACAGACCTGTTCAGATTGTTTCTTCTTTTGTGAGTTTTGGAAAATTGTGTCTTTTAAGATATTGATCCATTTCAAATAGGTTATCAAATTTATGGGCATAGAATTGTTTATAGCATTTCATTATTATCCTTTTAATGACCATAGGATATGTAATGTTCTCTCTCTCTCTCTCTCTCTCTCTCTTTCTCTCTCTCTCTCTCATCTCTGTCTTCTGTTAGAGTCTGATAGAGCTTATTCATCTTTACAGAAAAAAACAAACAAACAGATTTTTGGCTTCATTGACTAAAATATTTTCTTATTTATCTTGACATTTCTTCTTTGACTCCTGTGTTATTTCAAAAATGTAATATTTAATTTATACATATTTAAGAATTTTTCATTTATCTTTCTATTATTGATTTCTAATTTAATTCTACTGTGGTCTTTGAGAAGATATGATATGGTTTCTATTTTTTTAATTTGTTAATTTGTGCTTTATGGCCCAGAATGTGGTTTATCTCTGAGTATGCTTTGGGTGAGCTGGGAAGAATGTGTATACTGTTGTTGTTGAATAAAGTAGTCCATAAATGTCAATTATATCCAACTGATTGATGACATTGTTGAGTTCAACTATGTTCTTATTGATTATCTGCTTGCTGTATCTATGCATTTCTGATAGGTATGAAATCTCCAACTACAATAGTATATTTATGTAGTTCTCCTTGCAGTTCTATCAGCTTTTGCTTCACATAGTTTGATACACTGTAATTAAGTGCATATTAAAAACTGTTTTGTGGTGCATTTGATATCTTGCTTTCTGGCACGTGTTCTCAGTTTGGCTCAAATAAACTCTTATGAGAATTCAAAGAAAACTGAATATTGCCTTATCTCCTTAGAAAATTGATCCATTTATTATTATCTAATGTTCTTCTTTATCCCTAATAACTTTCCTCGCTTTGAAGTCTACTCTGCCTGAAATTAATATAGATACTCTGATTTTCTTTCAATTAGTGTCAGCATGGTCTACTTTTCTCCATCAATTAACTTTTAAATATATATGTCTTTATATTTAAAGTTTGTTTCTTGTAAACAACATATTATTGGGCCTTGTTTTTTGCTTCACCCAATCTCTGTATTTTAACTAGAACATTTAAACTATTGCAGTTCAAAGTAATTATTGATAGAGTTGTATTAATATCTACCATATTCATTACAGTTTTTTATTTCTTGCCCCTGTTGCTTTATGATAATTTGGACTTCCACTATTTTTCTGTATCTTAGGGTTTTAAATGAGCATTTTATGTTATTTTATTTTTTCTCCTTCTGTAGCACATTAGTTATACTTTTTTTTTTTTTTTTTTTTTTTACATTTTTGTGGTTGCTCTAAAGTTTGCACTATACATTTACAGCTAATCTAAGTTTATTTTCAAATAGCATTAGGCTACTTCATGAGTAGTGTGAGTGCCTTATAATAAAATAATTCTATTTCTTCTCTTCCATCCCTTGTATTATTTCAGTCATTCAACTCATTTAAATACAAAGGTAAACATAATTAATAGAAATCTAAATATATTAAAATGCATTGCTAGTATTAATTTTTAAACAGTGATATCTGTTAGATTAATTAATAAGAAGAAAAATAAAAGTTTTCATTTTACCATCACTCTTTTTCCTCTTTGATGCCCTTTTTGCTCTGTGTAGTATCAGTCTGTGACCTATATTAATTTTCTTCTCTTTAAATAACTTTTTTTTTACATTGTTTGTGAAACTGAGGGTCCTTATGATTTGATTAAATTTACCTTTAAATTCTAACTCTAGAAATTATATCTATTTACATCTACCACTCAGAGATCTAGACTTTCTCCCTGATAAGCAGCAACCCCCAAGGTAGCAGACAACAGTAGCCAGGGCCTGACTAATGGTCAGGATCTCTGGCAATCTAAAGATAATGTCTTGACCTAAGTTATGTTTCAGTTCCTGAGTCTTAGGTTTGAACAAACCCTTGGCTACTTTCCTACGAGACCAGACAGAGGGATTCAGGAAAAGACTTCAGAACTGTCCTCAAGTCCTGAAAAAAATTATTCATTACCCTAACTTTTCCTCCAACCAATCAGCTGCCAGCATGACCTAGAACTCCCTAACCCATGGTGTTGTTGCCCTATATAATTTGTAACCTACATGCCATCTGAGAGTTCAGGCTTTTGAGCATTAACTTTCTGTTTTCTTGGAAGACACCATTCATAACAAAATAACCAATATTTTCCCACTGCAATTCTTGGTGTCTAGTGTTTGACTCTACTAGGGACAGGTGGATGAACTCTTTCTGCTCTGTAACAATTGCAAGGCAAAGCTAACACATTTCCTCAATTTTTGTTTTTTTAGGAAAGTTTTTTTTTTTTTTTTTTAACTTGACTTTTGGAGAATAATTTTGTGGGGTATGAAATTTAAGGTTAGGAATTTCTTTTCTCTTAACACTTCAAATATTTCACCCCACTCTCTTCCTGTTTTCATAGTTACTGAGAAGTCAGATGTAATTCGTATCTGTGTCCCTTGATAGCTAAAGATTTCATTTTACAGAAAAAGTTTTATTAAATACAGTTTTATATTTAGAATAACATTCAAAATTACAAATGTGATTGGATGTTTAGGATACGTATTTCTTAAAATACATAAGTTATATAAGACATTAGAAACTCAATTTCCAAAATATTCAATAGAGATGTCTGGGTGACACTTGTAGAACTGATGTAGCAATTTTTTCTTCTCTTTGGCAGACACTTTTGGATCCTTATCAATAGTTTTTAATAAATTCGATAGATCATCCTTGGTTGTCTTTTGTATATGGTCAGAATAATCACTTAATCAATTCTCTGGCAAAAAATATATCCTGTGTCTCTGTTCAGATCTCGTCCCTTCTGAATGGCCATGAGCTTAACACTAACAATTTTATGTAGAGTTCCAGGAATCTTAAAAACATCTTTTTGATGATCCATTTAAAGAGGACCAGAAGATCAGTTTTGCCTTTAGATAAATTTTTATTGTCAACAATAGATTTTGCTTATATCTTTTTCACAACCATTGGGTTGTCGCTTTCTTTCCATGATTTAAATTCACAAGGATGTGCTACAACAGCCATAAAATACAGTAGTCTTCTAAATTATTTTCTATTTGGGGAATCCAGAAGCTTTAGAAAGAGCTGAGTAGCTTCTAATGGTGTTTCAGTCTTCCCATTCACTAAGAGTTCTGTAATTCCATTATGAACATTGTATAAGTAATTTGAGGTTCCCTACTACTGTAATATTTGTCAATGGCAAGAAACAGTTCTTTCACTAAGTCTGCTCTATCTGGTTGCCCAGGAAAGTTTCTGCTTATGTGCACCCCCACTTAGTCTAGAAGGTATTCTAAGCAGTCAGTTGCTGCAGACAGCCACTCATCTTCCTGAGTGTCGCCATGAGCCCTGAGAATCCCTCAGTCCACACACTTACTGTTGTTGACCACGTTAGGCTGCCTCTCCGTTGGAGGGACTTTAGGCACAACCTCTTGTTATTTGAGTAAGGAGTTCAGAAGTGGAAGGTCTACAGGTTGTAGTAGAGGTCCAACTGTTTCTTCTTGCCATATTCATAACCTGGGGATATAAAGTTGTAGAGATATTTATGTGTGGGAAGACAGCAGGCTGTAAACTCACGCTTCCCCACAGAGCCTCTAAACTTGTCCACTTGATATCAGCTGACTTAATGCATCTGTACATCTGGATGGTGAATGTAGTTTGTTCCCTTTGCCAAATTGACTGTCTTGTGAAGTATTGTTGTGAATCTATAAAGGCTTCAACTAATATCTTCAAATGTAGGGTTTTTGTCTTTTCTAAAGACTGGTTGGAACTGCTATGACATACCAGGTAAAAAGAACTGACCTAAATAAGCCTTAAGCAATATGGTATTAAGGTGGGAGGGTGGGAGTGGGGAGTGTTCCTCAACCCTATGAGTCGGACTCAGTCTTTCACTGCACTTGTGCCTCCGGACTGTGAAATTCACAAGTTTTTCTCAGTTTTGTTTTCTCCTATTAGATGAAACAAAATGGCTAGAGCGCACTAAAGCTGGGTGTTTCCTTCTCCCTAGGTCAGTTAGGCTCCGGTAATACCCCAGCATGGCAGGCTCTGGTTAACTGGTTTCCCCTGAGGGGAGATCTTGCTAAGAAAACAGAATGCTCTGAAATTTTTTTAATTGCATTTTCCTCAATATTCCCTGGGGGAGCCTGGTCAAGCTCACAACACTGTGGGGCGTCCCTGATGGCTGGGTCCCCTTGGACAGTGTTACTCTCAGAATTGTCCACACTGAGCCTCTAGAAATTTGTCAGTTACACTTTGGGTTCTTCTCTGGTGCTGGTTCTTGAGGCAGATTCTTGGGGTGAGTCTCTGCTCCAGAACAAAGTAACTACATGCATTTGCCTATCTCTACAATCTTGAGGTCTGCAGTTTGCCTGTGTCATTTCCTCTCCTACAGATTTAATAAGAGCTATTGAAGTTCAGTCTGTTCAGCTTCTGACTTGTTAGGACACAGTGGTGACTTACAAGCTCCTTGCACGTGAACCAGAAAGCAGAAGTCTTAGAAATACATATTCAGAAGAAAGACCAAGGCAAAGTGAGGGAACTTTAAAAACATATGTTCTGTATTCCAGAATCTTCCTCAATTTTTTTAAGTATACTATTTTCACTTATACAATAACATTTTATAACTAGATTTTTACAATGTTGTTATTCTTCATCATAATAAAAGTACAAACCATGATATTTATCCCACTGTACCTATCTGTACCATTAGATAAAGCATTCAGGTGGAGAAAGACAAATAGGTAGACACCACTGAACTATGTCACACAGAGACTGGTTGATGTTCTCATTACCATTATTACATTGACACCACTCTCAGAAATGAGACAACAAAAAAGGCAACACCTTTCTGACAGCATCACCTAATGGCTTCCATTGGGCCGTTCCCACCATAGGAGTTTTCACTCCACAGGTCAAGCTTCTGCCTTCTACTGAGTATATCAATCCTAGTAACTCACTTTGGAACAGGAGAAATAACCACAGGATGTGTTCTTTCACCTACTGGGACCACTGGGAGGCAGACCTGAGGTAAAACTCCATTGATTCCCTGACCTCCATAAGCTTCTTCTCTGACTGGTGGACCACAGTGACGTCTCAGTCTCCTGGGGTTGGTGTGAGTGCAGAGCCAGTGTCCAGAGTCGCTCAAAGCTCTGATTATTTCCTTTGTCCTCAACACACAGTTACCAAGATAAAGATCTGCAGGGCCCTTTGGGGAAGGGTGGGAGAAAGATTAATGCTGTAAGTTTTAGGCAGCAGTCCTTTATCACAAAGGACAGTCCTTCCCTTCCAGTCATTCTGGGTCCATAAACTGACTTAATTCTGGGAAGTGACTGAGGCTTCAAAACTCTGTTTTTGATTCAAGTTACAGTTTTATTTATTGATCTAAAACTTTCTACTTATACAGATCAAGTAAGAATTTAATAGACTTCATATCTATTTCACTTCTAGGGACACCATGATCAACCAGCCAAAGCCATGGGTCTGTGGGTCAGATTATTTTGATTGCACTCTTACTTGCTGTCATTACGGTAATGATATTATGGTAACCACTTCCATCTGGTCTTCGGTGGTTGAATGCAGCAGCAGCTCAGCCCCTGTAGCCCTGGGATCCAGCTACACTGATTGCTTTTATAGTTTCCAATTCAGTGACCGCAGTTCCCACTATCAAGTCTGGCCAACACAGAAGAGTAATAACAGAGCTTTTCAAGGATGCCGAGGCTCTCCTTACTGTGTCGTATAGTCTTGGTGACAAGTGTCTTTTGGACCATCCCAGGGTGGGTGATTAGGTCTTAAGTGACAAATACACTCTAAGATTCCAATCTTCCTAAGCCTTTCATCCCGTCTTCTATATTAAACCAAGGCAAGTCTAGCATTAGTAACAAACGGGCCCACTGTGGGCAACCTATGGGCCATGTTTCAGCCAACCAACCGTACAAACTGGTGGAGCCCTTTCTAACTCCCTGAGCTGCAACATTAAATGCAATATCTCGGCTGAGTGGGCTCATGTCAGTACATTCTGCCTGATCCAGCTTTACACTCCTTCCACCGTTGTCCCACAGAAGTAGTGTCCTTCCCCACACGTTTCTGGATTTCCGTCTGTATAAATTAGGACACTTATGTAAATTTGGAATGTAGTGCACCTCCTCATGGGTCACACTCTGTTCTTCAACTTTGGGTGACTGATGGAACTTGCTAGAAGAAAAGAGGGATGGTAGAGGTGGGTCCAAGGTGGAGGCAGCATTGTCTTTCATGGCAACTCTTCAGGGCAAGTTTTTAGAGTTTTCTCACGCAATGAGGGGTTACTCCCTGAGACTGGTTGAATGGGACTGACAGTCCACTGTCACTGGGGTGAGAAGATCACTTCCACTGGGGGTGGAGAGGCCACTTCCACTGGCCAAGGAGACTCATCAGAATGCAGGGACTCAATGCCTCTGGCTTCATCAGTGTTTCCCTAAGTCCCAATTCCAAGTTTCAGGATCCCAGTTCTTTCCAATCAATGTCCTCACATTGACAGTAAACATCCTACATGGCTGAGAGTTCAATTTGCATTTATTTTTTAAATTTATTTCATTTTATTTTTTTTTCATCAACATTTATTTCCTCTATGCCCTCTTCCCCCTCCACCCACTCCCTCCTTTTAATTCAGCCAGTAGGAGGATGAGATACTGGCTTTCACTTAAGCACTCTCCTTCCTGCAGCGACACATAGTAAGGGTCTCCTTCAGGGCACATATGGAAACTTTCTGGTCATTTACGTGGTGTTTGAACTGGACATTCAAATCCCCAAGCTCATCTTTTTCTTTTCCTACTTTATCCAGGAAAATTAAGAGCAACCAGCCAATTTCATTTTATTGCTTAGTTTGCCAAAAATGTCCCAAAGTATGTTATACAGTTACTCAGATCCTTCTTGTAAGTGGTTGATTAGGAGAATCCAATGTTGGTATTTGTTGTATCTATACAGTCAGGTCATGCTGGAGACTATCAATGTTCTCTTTACTGGTAGATATAGTCATCGCCACCTTTAATCTAATCAGATTGCAGAGCCAATTCCAGAAATACCAGACCAATTAAAAAAAAAAACTCATTCTTAAAATTGTGTTCCTTCTAGAACCACTCTGGGTACCAAAATCTGAATTAGTCAGGGGTTTCCAGAGAAACAGAAGTATTATGATATCTATATCTATATCTATATCTAATCAATGGAGAGAGAGAGAGAATGAGAGAGACAGAAAGAGAGATTTATAAGAAATTGGCTCAGTTGGTTATGGAGATTGACAAGTCCCAGACTCTGCACTCAGCAATATAAAGTTACAGGAAGATCTGATGATACAGTTACAGTCAGCATATGACAGCCTGAGAACCAGAAGAGTTGATGTATAGGCCCAGTCTGAATGCCAGCAAGCCTAAAACCCTGAAAAAGCCAATATTTCAGTTTGAGTCCAAAAGAAAAAAAAAATAATAATAATGTCTCAATTCAAAGGTCTAGAAGCCAGAGATGTTCCCTCGTACTCACAGGAGGGCCAACCTTTGGTTCTATTGGGTCTTCACTGATTGGATGAGGCCCACCCATAATAGCGAGAGCAGTCTGCTCTCCTAAATTTGGTGATTTAAATGTTAATCTCATCCAGAAACATCTTTATAGACACACCCGGAATAAATAATGTTTTTCCAATTGTCCAAATCTCTGGTTACTTTATGGCTTAGTCATGTTGACACTTAAGATTAAACATCATATTATATGTACATGTATAAGTATATGCATATCTGCTATAGCTATCTATATCTACATCTAATCTATAGCTTTATCTATATTATCTATATCTATATATCTACATTTATCTATATGTATATAATCTCCTATTTGTTTTTGTTTCTCTGGAGAACCCTGACTGATAGAGCTTGTGGTACTGAGAAATAGGGTTCACTATAACAATTATTTAAAATTGTGGAATTTGCTTTGGAATTGGGTAATGTGTAAACGCTGGAAGCATTTTGAGGCTCACTGTAGGAAAAAACAAGAATGTGTTGAAGAGACCATTTGTGCAAATAGGGGTCTTCAAGGCGATCCTGGTGGGAGCAGACGACAATGCGGTGTGTGGTGAAGAACGCTCCCATCACGTTAGAGAACATGTATCCCCATGAACAGTGTGTTGGTTGAAATATGACATTAAAGGAGTTTCTGTGGAGGTGTCCGAAGGAAATGAGAAGCCTGTTACTGCACACTGGAGGAAGGGCGATCCGCATGTACAGGGGCAAACCTTGCCTTCCTTATGCTCTCCTGGCTGGAGAGTGGTACTTGGAAGTGATAAACTTGGATGTGCAGTGAGATTTCCAAGTAAAGTGTGAAATATCCAGTCTGGTTTGTCCTTGCTACTTATACTGAAATGTGAGACTGAGGTAAACTGAAGACACAAGTGTTGAGCAGAAAGAAACCAGAATATTATGATTTGGAAAATTCTGAGCATGTCCAGATAGCAGGCTCTGAGCCAAATGTGTGGCAGTAAAAACTTTTGATGAAGAAATTAGGCTTATGACGCCTGGGTCCAATCAAGCAGCTCAGCAGAAGTGGAGGTGGGTGGGGTACCCCAGGAAACATCTGTACAGAACTCCATTGAGTAGTGGCACAGATTCCCTCACAGACATGGGGCTGACGAGGTTTCCAGAATGTTGTGTCAGGGGAACTGCAGGCCTAGACTGCAAGGGACAGAACCAGGAGGAAACGTGGAAAGGCTGTCCGACCTCAGGGATTCTGCAGCAGGAAGCAGGCGGGTGGAGCTACTCGTACCAACACGAGCTTCCTCAGCAAAAGGAGCCACTACCAGGACAGAGCTATGATTTAAAGTGTTTAAATCATGAAGTTTGGAACTTTTTAAGTTGATGATTTTCATATGAGATGTTGTACTTTGAGTTAATGCCAAAATTGACTAAGAATATCGGGGACGTTAGAATGAGGTGAGCGCATTTTTCACGTGGGACAAATGAGACTTTTGATAGGCAGATGGGAGACCCTACTGGGTTGAGCAGTATCCTCCCAAAATTCATGTTTCCCTGTAGCCTCAGAACGTGACCTTGCTTGGAAACACTCCTTGCAGATGCTATGAAGTTAAGATGAGATTATACTGGATTTGGGTGAACACCAAATCCAAAGACTGCTGATCCTAACAGGAGAGAGAGATTTGGGCACAGAGTCATGTACAGGGACAAGTCTTCCCGAAGACTGGGCACAGATTAGAGTGATGCAGCTGCCAGCCCAGGGCAACAAAGGTTACAGGGAACCACCAACGCTAGGAGCTGACAAGGACAGAGGCTTCCCTAGGGCCTTCAAGAGAGAGCAGGGCCCTGACCAACCTGAGTTCCAGCTTCTCGTCTCCAGAATGTGAGAAAATACATTCTTTTTTGAGCCATTCAGTTTCTGATACTTTGTTATGGCAGCCACGGGACCCTAAAAGAGAAGGCCTATGTCTGTAATTTCCTGCACATTAACAATTTTATTCAAAACATTTATTTCACCTGTGTGAATACACACACATGAATTAATTCTTTCAGATTAAAATGTATATATATAGAGAGAGATAGCTATAGGTATAGGTAGAGATAGACAGAACTAGAGACAGAGATAGAAACGATGATGGAGATGGAGATGGAGATGGAGATGGAGATGGAGATGGAGATGGAGATGGAGATGGAGATGGAGATGGAGATGGAGATGGAGATGGAGATGGAGATGATAGAGATGCATCTTAATCTGGAATCAGACACAATGAATCCATCCAACCTGATCTTCCATTTCTTACTTAGCTTCATGGGAAATGTCATCATTCCCCCAAAAGATTTGTCAGCTTCTCACCTTTCCAGAGGACTGGAGAATACAAACTTCCTGTGAGTGAAATAAGTCCATTCATTTTTCAAAAAGCAATTGAGAACATGTCCTAATATAACACATCATACAATATTTGTAACTTCTCTACAGCATTCAGGATACAAATCTGAGCTATCTCTCGTCCCTGCTTTCCCTCTTCCTCTCTCCCATATTGTCTAGTGTGTTGCTGAAGCCACAGCTGGTAAGACTGGTAAGTGTGGTCGAGTGGTAGGGACCAGGTGCTCTGCCTTCTTCTGATGGTCAGTGTCACAAATGACACAGAGAGGCTGTAGCAACGCTCCAGACTCAAGGACTCTAAACAGAACAATTAAAGGCAGTAATATACCTGATCCTAGGTTGGACCCCTATTAGAAGGGTTTAACAATACGTTTGAAGGATCTAATTTGTCAATCAACAAAACTGGAATTCAGATATGAAAGTATTGTAGCAACATTAAATTTACTGCTTAATGTATACTAAATAGACTACTAATTTATTTTCCTTCCTTCCTTCTTCCTGCTTTTCCTATCAGTTATTCAAAAATTAAATTGGTTTAAGCCCAGATTGAATCTTTGAAAGCTTTAATTCTTCATACCACGTAAATGTCTCAAAATGTTATGAAAAGTTAGGAGAAGTATTACATTAAGGAAAATAAAAGTTAAATCTGTTTGACCTGTCATTAAGAGTTTGTCAAATGAAGAATAACACAATGTGTTCCTACTATATTGCTTTTTGCTTTTGTTGTGTGTAATATCTTGTATCATATAATATGTCTAACTTGTATTTTAGGTTAGGTGAAAAAATGAGAATCATAACCTCTTTGAATCAACCATGCTGTATAAATTATGTCCTTTGTCCTTTAATAAATGCATGCAGTCACCAGGGAGTATTGAGTACCTAGCATACACTAGGCAATGAGTGTGCAAAAATGATCAAGGACACTCCTTGTAAGAGCTGGCAGACTGGTTAAGAGAATGAACATTTACATACACAACAACCTCAGAGTATAACACATGCTGTGTTATGGGTACACAAAAGATTACGTGTAGCAAAGAAGAATAAAGTTGAATTCTCCCTGGAGACTACTGAATAGGGCAGGCCTGGAATTTAGATTTCACCCTGCAGGTGGAGAAGCTACTGAAAACTATGAAAGGAATTGGTTAATGCTCTAGGGAGATCTTCCTACACCGCAGTGTGGAGGATGGATTGGAGGGGGGCAAGGTGGGCAGCACAGACACTCATCAATACATTATTTTTGTCTTGTGACACATGATCAGATCCTGAACTGGAGCCGCCGCCCTGGGGATGGAGGGCAGATGGACGTGGAAAGTACTTTTCACAGGATGTGGTCAATGAATAAATGGAGGAATCATGGGAACAATTTCCCTATAGAGACTTTACACGGGATTACATTGTCCTGATACCCACCCCAGTCAAAAAGGCTCGTGTTAATGGCACTTGATCTTGTGAAATAATTTTCAGGTCTCATCCCCTCGGGAAAAGAGCAGGTCAGGCGCTTCCCCCGACAGTGTTATCTATGCTCCCCACAGAAAGAACTAGCCCTGGTTCCCCTTTCTGATTTCCCTACAAATGTTCTGTGATTTCAAATGAAGATGTTAAAACTTGATACTCACCACAGTAACAAGGATAGTATGTGTGTTCACAAGCACACAATTCAATTCTTGTTTGGAGTCGCAAGCGATTTGGAAGCTTCTTTCAGTGAGTTAGACATTTATGTCACAGTAGTCCAGGGCCCTCTCAGCCACCTGCGTTCTGCTCCTTAAAGTCCTGTCAAATCATCATTCTGCCTTCCTAAATTGGTTGAATGAGTGCATTAAATAACCATCATTGAAGAATGTCCAGTGTACTATAAATGAAACTGTGGCCTAACATGTCTAATGTGATCTGTTACCAAAAATTCAGAAGGTATTTTTAATTATTACTTACTACATGAAAAAGAATTGATATGGCTTCAACCTATTTTGGCCTTCCATTCCCAACCATAGGAGCAAGTGAACAGAGTTCAACGTGATTAAGTATCTTGATTAGAAATCCTCACGAATGAAAGACATTGTTCTGCAGTTGTGCTTGTTGTTGCAACCACTATTCCCCAAAATGACTGTTTTCATAAAGAAAAATAACCGCACTCCTTAGATAGGCTAGGCGGATCACTGGTTTTTCTTCCTTCCTCCTGCTTTCCCTGTCGTTTCCTGAAAAATTAAATCAGTGTTAGCTCCAGATGGGAACTTTGAAGGCTTTCATTCTTCACTCGAAGTAAAGGGACACAAACGTTAGGAAAGTTACTTTAGAGGTGATGAGACGACGGCACGACGCTGGGTTTAGGCAGCAGGTCCCAGGAGCCCGTCCTCCCGCGGGGAGGCCCAGGGAGCCCCGGGAGGGGAGGGCCGCGAGGGGCGGGGCTGCTCCCAGGGGCCCGCGTGCGCAGAGCGCGGAGCCCGACACGGGGGCGGAACTCGGTGTGAAGTTCCGGGGTCACAGGGGAGCGGCAGGTCCATCCGGGTGAGGGGTGCAGGGACCTGGGACCCGCCCGGCGGTTATTCCGGTAACTCGGCGGTGGCGGTGCCTGTGGTTCACCTTGCCCGGCAACAGCGCGAGCCCTGGTAAGCCGGGGGCCTGGTCCCCCCGACACCCCCAGTCCCACCCCAGTCCCCTTCACCCCAACCCCGGTCCCCTTCACCCCCACCCCATTCCCCTCATCCCAACCCCGTCCCCTTCACCCCCACGCCGGTCCCCTTCAACTCCCACCCCGGTCCCCCTCAGCCCCAGCCCACCCCCCTGACTCCCACCCCAGTCCCCTCCACCCCGCTCCACTGTCCTCCATGGTGCCCCCCTCCATGCCCTTCAATTAGCCAACATGGTCCCTTCCGTCCTGCACCCCCTTCCATTCCACACAATGGTGCCCCCTTCCCGCCCTCCACCACCCTCCATTCCTCTGCATGGTCCTCCCTCCTCTACCGTCTCCTTGTCCTCTAAGTTCTCCACCCGCCCTTCACCCCTCCACACTCTGTTCCATTCCTTGGTTCATCCCACCCTCCACCCCTCCATTCCCCACCATGGTCTCCCCACTGTCCGTGCCCTCCATTAACCTCCACAGTACCTCCACTACCCAACCTGGTTCCTCCCGCCATCCACCCCTCCATTCCCCCCCATGGTCTCCCCACTGTCCGTGCCCTCCATTAACCTCCACAGTGCCTCCACTACCCAACCTGGTTCCTCCCGCCCTCCACCCCTCCATTCCCCAGCATGGTCTCTCCACTGTCCATGCCCTCCATTAATGTCCACAGTACCTCCACTACCCAACCTGGTTCCTCCCGCCCTCCACCCCTCCATTCCCCACCATGGTCTCTCCCACTGTCCATGCCCTCCATTAATGTCCACAGTACCTCCACTACCCAACCTGGTTCCTCCCGCCCTCCACCCCTCCATTCCCCACCATGGTCTCTCCCACTGTCCATGCCCTCCATTAACCTCCACAGTACCTCCACTACCCAACCTGGTTCCTCCCGCCCTCCACCCCTCCATTCCCCACCATGGTCTCTCCACTGTCCATGCCCTCCATTAACCTCC
This sequence comes from Molossus molossus, assembly GCF_014108415.1. Classification (NCBI taxonomy): domain Eukaryota; kingdom Metazoa; phylum Chordata; class Mammalia; order Chiroptera; family Molossidae; genus Molossus; species Molossus molossus. The sequence continues at coordinate 16,541,199 of NW_023425355.1, read as the reverse complement.
ACAGTACCTCCACTACCCAACCTGGTTCCTCCCGCCCTCCACCCCACCATTCCCCAGCATGGTCTCCCCACTGTCCATGCCCTCCATTAACCTCCACAGTACCTCCACTACCCAACCTGGTTCCTCCCGCCATCCACCCCTCCATTCCCCACCATGATCTCCACACTCTTCATGCCCCTGAATTAGCCTCCACGGTACCTCCGTTACCCAACATGGCCCCCCCACCCACCCTCCACCCCTCTCTATCCCTACATTGCCCACCATGGTCTCCCCTACTCTTCATGCCCCTGCATTAACCTCCACTCTACCTACATTACCCAACAGGGTTCCCCCCACCCTTCACCCCTCCAACCCCTCCATTATTCACCATGGTCTCCCCACTCTTCATGCCCCTGCATTTACCTGCAGTGTACCTCCATTCCCCAACATGGATCCCCCATCCTCCACACCTCTCCATCACCTCCATTCCCCACCATGGTCTTGCCCACTCTCTACGCCCCTCTATTAATGTGCACTGTACCTCTGTTACCCAACAGGGTTCCTTCCACACTCCAAAACACTTCACCCCGTCCACTCCCCAGCATGGTCTCTCCCATTGTTTTTGACCCTGCATTAAACTCCACTGTATCTCCATTACCCAACATGATTTCTCCTGGCCACACCGCCCCCCCCCCATAACCTCCTTTCTTCACCATGGTCTCCCCCACTCTCATGTCCCAGTGTTAACCTTAACTGTACCTGCATTCCTGAACAGGGTTCCCCCCACCCTCCACCACTCTCCACCCCTCCATTCCCCACCATGGTCTACCCCACTCTTCATGCCCCTACATTAACCTCCACTGTACCTCCATTATGCAACATGTTTCCTCCAGCCCTCACACCCCACCCCTGACTCCCTCCATTCCCCACCATGATCTCCCCAACTCTTCATGTCCTTCCTCTGTACCTCCATTACCCAGCACTGTTCCCCTGCCCTGCACCCCACTTCACCCACTCCATTCCCCACCATGGTCTCGCCCAATCTTCATGACCCTGGATTAACCTCCACCCCCCCTCCACTCCCATCCACTCCCTCCATTCCCCACCATGGTGCTACCCACCTTTCAGGCTCCTGCATTAAACTCCACTGTACCTCCATTACCCAACAGGGTTCCCCCCACCCTCCATCCCCCACCACCCTCCTCCACCCCTTTTCACCCCTCCATTCCCCACCATGGTCTCGCCCACTCTTTTTTTGTTTTATTTTTACTTTTTTCATCTTAGCATTTTCCCCACCCTTACCGAAAAACTCAATCACTCTTCAGGACCCTGCATTAAATTCCACTGTACCTCCATTACCCAACATGGTTCCTCCCGCCCTCCAGCCCCTCCAGCACCTCCAGTCCCCACCATTGTCTCCCCAATCTTCATGCCCCTGCATTAACCTCCATGTACCTTTATTACCCAGCATGGTTCCCCCCCGCACTCCACCCCTCTCCATTTCTCCACTCAACACCATGGTGGCCCCTACTCTGCATACCCCTGCATTAACCTCCACTGTGCCTGCATTACCCAACGTGGTTCCTACAGTCCTCCACCCCCACCCACTCCATTCCCCACTATGGTCTCACATACGCTTTATGCCCCTGCATAATCTCCCCTGTACCTCCACTACACAACATGTTTCCTCCCCCATCCCCCACCCCACTCCCACCCCCTCGATTCCCCACCATGGTCTCACCCAATCTCCACACCCTTCCATTAATCTCCACTGTACCTCCATTAACCACACGACTCTCGCAGCCCTCCACCCCCTCCATTCCCCACCATGGTCTCACCTACTCTTCATGCCCCTGCATTGACCTGCACTGTACCTCCATTACCCAACAGGGTTCCCCCCACCCTCCATCCCCCTCCACCCCTTTTCACCCCTCCATTCCACACCATGGTCTCGCCCACTCTTGATGCCCCGGTATTAACCTGCACTGTACCTCCATTACCCTCCATGGTTCCC